>NC_085136.1:311775894-311804894 GCF_035046485.1 Aedes albopictus | reverse complement strand
TTTGATACGCTATATTATAGACATAACATTGTGATTTAAAAACATTTTGTCTAAAACCAGTTATAGTGTAGCTAATTGAAAGTATATTGCAAAACATTAACTCTTTTTTCAATCTGAAGTCCCTAAAATATTTTAGAAGCATTTGAAAATGCAGCTCCTATTGGCTTTCAAGGGCAAAATAAAACATACTGTTACCCATCTTTGTTTCGGTAACGCAACTACCGAACTGATTATGTTTACCTTTTTTACATACCTATGAACATAATCTGTTGGGGGAATTATTTTATTTTTCCTACTTACAACCCACATCCGACAATTTTTTTAAGTGGGAATGGTAGAACTTTCAATTCCCTCGGTCGCACGTACATTAGTTTTGCATTTTGTTCCAACATTTAAGTGAAAAATGAGATCCGGCTTGTGTAAGTGAGGAGTTGAGGTTAGAATTGTAGGATATTCTAGGTTAGATTTGCTATCCACTTCGCCTGAACGATTTTCAGACCCAGAAATATCGTTCTTCTAATTAGTTTTCACTGCCGTAAAAAATACTATTATGCTCAGAATAAACAGTTATACCTTCGGATCACACTCATTTACTCGTAAATCTCAATCTGACTGTAAAAATAATGAATTTCTTTCCAATGTTTTGAAACCCCGAACGAATTTGACATTGCTTTCGGGAAGCATCATCACGACGACGACAACACTCCCAAGCGGTCGAATCGTCGTTTTGGGGGCGAATCCTTTCCCATCCCAGTACGGAGGGTTAGCCTAACATTAGCCTAATGTGAGACTAACTGGCCAGCATGTTAGGCTAACTTTTTGTCTCACTTTTGGCTAATGTTAGTCTAAAATTAGACAGATATGACACACTTTTGTTAGACATGTTGCAAATTCGAAACATGTTGTTAGTCTAACATTAGACTAACGTTAGACATGTTTTACTATGGGCTGTTAGACAAATGTTAGGCATAGATTTTATGCTGCTTGTTTTCATTCCAGCTGTCATTCGAGCAAGAAGTGTGATTGTAGTAGTGAACTTTTGTCGACGTTCACTACTACAACCGTACACTTGCCTCGAATTAAAGCTGGACGAAACATGTTTGATAAAAAAAAAACTCGGAGCCTGTTTTAATTATAATTTTAATTTTAATTTTCATTTCAATTTTAATTTTAATTTTAATTTTAATTTTAATTTTAATTTAATTTAAATTTAAATTTAAATTTAAATTTAAATTTAAATTTTAATTTTAATTTTAATTCTAATTCTAATTCTAATTCTAATTTTAATTTTAATTTTAATTTTAATTTTAATTTTAATTTTAATTTTAATTTTAATTTTAATTTTAATTTTAATTTTAATTTTAATTTTAATTTTAATTTTAATTTTAATTTTAATTTTAATTTTAATTTTAATTTTAATTTTAATTTTAATTTTAATTTTAATTTTAATTTTAATTTTAATTTTAATTTTAATTTTAATTTTAATTTTAATTTTAATTTTAATTTTAATTTTAATTTTAATTTTAATTTTAATTTTAATTTTAATTTTAATTTTAATTTTAATTTTAATTTTAATTTTAATTTTAATTTTAATTTTAATTTTAATTTTAATTTTAATTTTAATTTTAATTTTAATTTTAATTTTAATTTTAATTTTAATTTTAATTTTAATTTTAATTTTAATTTTAATTTTAATTTTAATTTTAATTTTAATTTTAATTTTAATTTTAATTTTAATTTTAATTTTAATTTTAATTTTAATTTTAATTTTAATTTTAATTTTAATTTTAATTTTAATTTTAATTTTAATTTTAATTTTAATTTTAATTTTAATTTTAATTTTAATTTTAATTTTAATTTTAATTTTAATTTTAATTTTAATTTTAATTTTAATTTTAATTTTAATTTTAATTTTAATTTTAATTTTAATTTTAATTTTAATTTTAATTTTAATTTTAATTTTAATTTTAATTTTAATTTTAATTTTAATTTTAATTTTAATTTTAATTTTAATTTTAATTTTAATTTTAATTTTAATTTTAATTTTAATTTTAATTTTAATTTTAATTTTAATTTTAATTTTAATTTTAATTTTAATTTTAATTTTAATTTTAATTTTAATTTTAATTTTAATTTTAATTTTAATTTTAATTTTAATTTTAATTTTAATTTTAATTTTAATTTTAATTTTAATTTTAATTTTAATTTTAATTTTAATTTTAATTTTAATTTTAATTTTAATTTTAATTTTAATTTTAATTTTAATTTTAATTTTAATTTTAATTTTAATTTTAATTTTAATTTTAATTTTAATTTTAATTTTAATTTTAATTTTAATTTTAATTTTAATTTTAATTTTAATTTTAATTTTAATTTTAATTTTAATTTTAATTTTAATTTTAATTTTAATTTTAATTTTAATTTTAATTTTAATTTTAATTTTAATTTTAATTTTAATTTTAATTTTAATTTTAATTTTAATTTTAATTTTAATTTTAATTTTAATTTTAATTTTAATTTTAATTTTAATTTTAATTTTAATTTTAATTTTAATTTTAATTTTAATTTTAATTTTAATTTTAATTTTAATTTTAATTTTAATTTTAATTTTAATTTTAATTTTAATTTTAATTTTAATTTTAATTTTAATTTTAATTTTAATTTTAATTTTAATTTTAATTTTAATTTTAATTTTAATTTTAATTTTAATTTTAATTTTAATTTTAATTTTAATTTTAATTTTAATTTTAATTTTAATTTTAATTTTAATTTTAATTTTAATTTTAATTTTAATTTTAATTTTAATTTTAATTTTAATTTTAATTTTAATTTTAATTTTAATTTTAATTTTAATTTTAATTTTAATTTTAATTTTAATTTTAATTTTAATTTTAATTTTAATTTTAATTTTAATTTTAATTTTAATTTTAATTTTAATTTTAATTTTAATTTTAATTTTAATTTTAATTTTAATTTTAATTTTAATTTTAATTTTAATTTTAATTTTAATTTTAATTTTAATTTTAATTTTAATTTTAATTTTAATTTTAATTTTAATTTTAATTTTAATTTTAATTTTAATTTTAATTTTAATTTTAATTTTAATTTTAATTTTAATTTTAATTTTAATTTTAATTTTAATTTTAATTTTAATTTTAATTTTAATTTTAATTTTAATTTTAATTTTAATTTTAATTTTAATTTTAATTTTAATTTTAATTTTAATTTTAATTTTAATTTTAATTTTAATTTTAATTTTAATTTTAATTTTAATTTTAATTTTAATTTTAATTTTAATTTTAATTTTAATTTTAATTTTAATTTTAATTTTAATTTTAATTTTAATTTTAATTTTAATTTTAATTTTAATTTTAATTTTAATTTTAATTTTAATTTTAATTTTAATTTTAATTTTAATTTTAATTTTAATTTTAATTTTAATTTTAATTTTAATTTTAATTTTAATTTTAATTTTAATTTTAATTTTAATTTTAATTTTAATTTTAATTTTAATTTTAATTTTAATTTTAATTTTAATTTTAATTTTAATTTTAATTTTAATTTTAATTTTAATTTTAATTTTAATTTTAATTTTAATTTTAATTTTAATTTTAATTTTAATTTTAATTTTAATTTTAATTTTAATTTTAATTTTAATTTTAATTTTAATTTTAATTTTAATTTTAATTTTAATTTTAATTTTAATTTTAATTTTAATTTTAATTTTAATTTTAATTTTAATTTTAATTTTAATTTTAATTTTAATTTTAATTTTAATTTTAATTTTAATTTTAATTTTAATTTTAATTTTAATTTTAATTTTAATTTTAATTTTAATTTTAATTTTAATTTTAATTTTAATTTTAATTTTAATTTTAATTTTAATTTTAATTTTAATTTTAATTTTAATTTTAATTTTAATTTTAATTTTAATTTTAATTTTAATTTTAATTTTAATTTTAATTTTAATTTTAATTTTAATTTTAATTTTAATTTTAATTTTAATTTTAATTTTAATTTTAATTTTAATTTTAATTTTAATTTTAATTTTAATTTTAATTTTAATTTTAATTTTAATTTTAATTTTAATTTTAATTTTAATTTTAATTTTAATTTTAATTTTAATTTTAATTTTAATTTTAATTTTAATTTTAATTTTAATTTTAATTTTAATTTTAATTTTAATTTTAATTTTAATTTTAATTTTAATTTTAATTTTAATTTTAATTTTAATTTTAATTTTAATTTTAATTTTAATTTTAATTTTAATTTTAATTTTAATTTTAATTTTAATTTTAATTTTAATTTTAATTTTAATTTTAATTTTAATTTTAATTTTAATTTTAATTTTAATTTTAATTTTAATTTTAATTTTAATTTTAATTTTAATTTTAATTTTAATTTTAATTTTAATTTTAATTTTAATTTTAATTTTAATTTTAATTTTAATTTTAATTTTAATTTTAATTTTAATTTTAATTTTAATTTTAATTTTAATTTTAATTTTAATTTTAATTTTAATTTTAATTTTAATTTTAATTTTAATTTTAATTTTAATTTTAATTTTAATTTTAATTTTAATTTTAATTTTAATTTTAATTTTAATTTTAATTTTAATTTTAATTTTAATTTTAATTTTAATTTTAATTTTAATTTTAATTTTAATTTTAATTTTAATTTTAATTTTAATTTTAATTTTAGAGTTCGGTTCGGGTGCCGTAGTGATTAGACGCTGGAGGTGGCTCGCTGCGGCCAGTTCCAGTCAAGTTTTGTGTCGTCGTGTCGTCGAGCGGGAAAAACAGTTCGGTTCGGTCGGGTGCCGTAGTGATTAGACGCTGGAGGTGGCTCGCTGCGGCCAGTTCCAGTCAAGTTTTGTGTCATCGCGTCGTTGAGCGGAAAAACAGTTCGGTTCGGGTGCCGTAGTGATTAGACGCTGGTGGTGGCTCGCTGCGGCCAGTTCCAGTCAAGTTTTGTGTCGTCGTGTCGTCGAGCGGGAAAAACAGTTCGGTTCGGTCGGGTGCCGTAGTGATTAGACGCTGGAGGTGGCTTGCTGCGGCCAGTTCCAGTCAAGTTTTGTGTCATCGCGTCGTTGAGCGGAAAAACAGTTCGGTTCGGGTGCCGTAGTGATTAGACGCTGGAGGTGGCTCGCTGCGGCCAGTTCCAGTCAAGTTTTGTGTCGTCGTGTCGTCGAGCGGGAAAAACAGTTCGGTTCGGTCGGGTGCCGTAGTGATTAGACGCTGGAGGTGGCTCGCTGCGGCCAGTTCCAGTCAAGTTTTGTGTCATCGCGTCGTTGAGCGGAAAAACAGTTCGGTTCGGGTGCCGTAGTGATTAGACGCTGGTGGTGGCTCGCTGCGGCCAGTTCCAGTCAAGTTTTGTGTCGTCGTGTCGTCGAGCGGGAAAAACAGTTCGGTTCGGTCGGGTGCCGTAGTGATGAGACGCTGGAGGTGGCTTGCTGCGGCCAGTTCCAGTCAAGTTTTGTGTCGTCGTGTCGTCGAGCGGGAAAAACAGTTCGGTTCGGTCGGGTGCCGTAGTGATTAGACGCTGGAGGTGGCTTGCTGCGGCCAGTTCCAGTCAAGTTTTGTGTCATCGCGTCGTTGAGCGGAAAAACAGTTCGGTTCGGGTGCTGTAGTGTTAGCCGAGGCAGTGTGAATTGCTGTGGCGATGCCAGTCGGTGGCCAGATGCTGCTTTTAGCCCCGTCGATTAGCAGCATATAATCGCTGGACACTTGGATTGACAGCTATCGGTGAGCTCGTTCCATATTATTAAAATAACTAACAGTATACGATATTAACATTGAACAAATTTCTCGTTTATCTGCCCAACAAATATTGAAGAGTTTGAGTGTTTGATGGGATTTCGTCCGGGTGCCGGTGTCGCGCGCTTTTGCCTCGGTCGTTCGATTTTCTTTTTCCATATTCGGAAATGAGCATTTCGCGTCTTTTGTAGCAACACTAAACGATCACCTGACGTGGGTGATCAGTTGTTTGCTTCTCATATGAAGTGAACAATAGTGCGTCAGCTTGCATCGTGTGCAGTTCGTGTCACTTGCAGTTAAATAGTTGGCGACTAGCTTCCGCGGTTCGATTCGAAATATTAAGTGACCACCTGACGTGGGTGATCGATTGTTTGCTTTCCGCGTGAAGCAAACAATAGCGCGGCAACCAGCATGACACGAAGGTCATATTACTTATCAAAGTGAATCCAGACCCAACGATACCTTTCCTACTAACAAACACTCCTTCCTGCAGCCTTTGGTGGAGTCGCAGCGGTAAACGCGGGCCTTCACTTAACAAAGGTTGTTACTAATATTCCCTCCCTCTTCCAACCTGACTGCAAGGACGTGGCCGGCGCCGTTATTGTACCGTTAAAGAGAGTCTCTGAAGCGTGCACAGTGAGAATATTGACCACTCCCAGTCAATTATTCAGTTGATTCATTGTGCAACTGTCATTGGTTCGGGTCAATCACGGAATAGCAACCATAGATGTGTGCAGTCAGTCTAAGCTAAGCTAAGCTAAGCTAAGCTAAGCTAAGCTAATTTTAATTTTAATTTTAATTTTAATTTTAATTTTAATTTTAATTTTAATTTTAATTTTAATTTTAATTTTAATTTTAATTTTAATTTTAATTTTAATTTTAATTTTAATTTTAATTTTAATTTTAATTTTAATTTTAATTTTAATTTTAATTTTAATTTTAATTTTAATTTTAATTTTAATTTTAATTTTAATTTTAATTTTAATTTTAATTTTAATTTTAATTTTAATTTTAATTTTAATTTTAATTTTAATTTTAATTTTAATTTTAATTTTAATTTTAATTTTAATTTTAATTTTAATTTTAATTTTAATTTTAATTTTAATTTTAATTTTAATTTTAATTTTAATTTTAATTTTAATTTTAATTTTAATTTTAATTTTAATTTTAATTTTAATTTTAATTTTAATTTTAATTTTAATTTTAATTTTAATTTTAATTTTAATTTTAATTTTAATTTTAATTTTAATTTTAATTTTAATTTTAATTTTAATTTTAATTTTAATTTTAATTTTAATTTTAATTTTAATTTTAATTTTAATTTTAATTTTAATTTTAATTTTAATTTTAATTTTAATTTTAATTTTAATTTTAATTTTAATTTTAATTTTAATTTTAATTTTAATTTTAATTTTAATTTTAATTTTAATTTTAATTTTAATTTTAATTTTAATTTTAATTTTAATTTTAATTTTAATTTTAATTTTAATTTTAATTTTAATTTTAATTTTAATTTTAATTTTAATTTTAATTTTAATTTTAATTTTAATTTTAATTTTAATTTTAATTTTAATTTTAATTTTAATTTTAATTTTAATTTTAATTTTAATTTTAATTTTAATTTTAATTTTAATTTTAATTTTAATTTTAATTTTAATTTTAATTTTAATTTTAATTTTAATTTTAATTTTAATTTTAATTTTAATTTTAATTTTAATTTTAATTTTAATTTTAATTTTAATTTTAATTTTAATTTTAATTTTAATTTTAATTTTAATTTTAATTTTAATTTTAATTTTAATTTTAATTTTAATTTTAATTTTAATTTTAATTTTAATTTTAATTTTAATTTTAATTTTAATTTTAATTTTAATTTTAATTTTAATTTTAATTTTAATTTTAATTTTAATTTTAATTTTAATTTTAATTTTAATTTTAATTTTAATTTTAATTTTAATTTTAATTTTAATTTTAATTTTAATTTTAATTTTAATTTTAATTTTAATTTTAATTTTAATTTTAATTTTAATTTTAATTTTAATTTTAATTTTAATTTTAATTTTAATTTTAATTTTAATTTTAATTTTAATTTTAATTTTAATTTTAATTTTAATTTTAATTTTAATTTTAATTTTAATTTTAATTTTAATTTTAATTTTAATTTTAATTTTAATTTTAATTTTAATTTTAATTTTAATTTTAATTTTAATTTTAATTTTAATTTTAATTTTAATTTTAATTTTAATTTTAATTTTAATTTTAATTTTAATTTTAATTTTAATTTTAATTTTAATTTTAATTTTAATTTTAATTTTAATTTTAATTTTAATTTTAATTTTAATTTTAATTTTAATTTTAATTTTAATTTTAATTTTAATTTTAATTTTAATTTTAATTTTAATTTTAATTTTAATTTTAATTTTAATTTTAATTTTAATTTTAATTTTAATTTTAATTTTAATTTTAATTTTAATTTTAATTTTAATTTTAATTTTAATTTTAATTTTAATTTTAATTTTAATTTTAATTTTAATTTTAATTTTAATTTTAATTTTAATTTTAATTTTAATTTTAATTTTAATTTTAATTTTAATTTTAATTTTAATTTTAATTTTAATTTTAATTTTAATTTTAATTTTAATTTTAATTTTAATTTTAATTTTAATTTTAATTTTAATTTTAATTTTAATTTTAATTTTAATTTTAATTTTAATTTTAATTTTAATTTTAATTTTAATTTTAATTTTAATTTTAATTTTAATTTTAATTTTAATTTTAATTTTAATTTTAATTTTAATTTTAATTTTAATTTTAATTTTAATTTTAATTTTAATTTTAATTTTAATTTTAATTTTAATTTTAATTTTAATTTTAATTTTAATTTTAATTTTAATTTTAATTTTAATTTTAATTTTAATTTTAATTTTAATTTTAATTTTAATTTTAATTTTAATTTTAATTTTAATTTTAATTTTAATTTTAATTTTAATTTTAATTTTAATTTTAATTTTAATTTTAATTTTAATTTTAATTTTAATTTTAATTTTAATTTTAATTTTAATTTTAATTTTAATTTTAATTTTAATTTTAATTTTAATTTTAATTTTAATTTTAATTTTAATTTTAATTTTAATTTTAATTTTAATTTTAATTTTAATTTTAATTTTAATTTTAATTTTAATTTTAATTTTAATTTTAATTTTAATTTTAATTTTAATTTTAATTTTTTTGATTTTTTTAATTTTAATTAAATTAAAATTAAATTAAAATTAAATTAAAATTAAATTAAAATTAAATTAAAATTAAATTAAAATTAAATTAAAATTAAATTAAAATTAAATTAAAATTAAATTAAAATTAAATTAAAATTAAATTAAAATTAAATTAAAATTAAATTAAAATTAAATTAAAATTAAATTAAAATTAAATTAAAATTAAATTAAAATTAAATTAAAATTAAATTAAAATTAAATTAAAATTAAATTAAAATTAAATTAAAATTAAATTAAAATTAAATTAAAATTAAATTAAAATTAAATTAAAATTAAATTAAAATTAAATTAAAATTAAATTAAAATTAAATTAAAATTAAATTAAAATTAAATTAAAATTAAATTAAAATTAAATTAAAATTAAATTAAAATTAAATTAAAATTAAATTAAAATTAAATTAAAATTAAATTAAAATTAAATTAAAATTAAATTAAAATTAAATTAAAATTAAATTAAAATTAAATTAAAATTAAATTAAAATTAAATTAAAATTAAATTAAAATTAAATTAAAATTAAATTAAAATTAAATTAAAATTAAATTAAAATTAAATTAAAATTAAATTAAAATTAAATTAAAATTAAATTAAAATTAAATTAAAATTAAATTAAAATTAAATTAAAATTAAATTAAAATTAAATTAAAATTAAATTAAAATTAAATTAAAATTAAATTAAAATTAAATTAAAATTAAATTAAAATTAAATTAAAATTAAATTAAAATTAAATTAAAATTAAATTAAAATTAAATTAAAATTAAATTAAAATTAAATTAAAATTAAATTAAAATTAAATTAAAATTAAATTAAAATTAAATTAAAATTAAATTAAAATTAAATTAAAATTAAATTAAAATTAAATTAAAATTAAATTAAAATTAAATTAAAATTAAATTAAAATTAAATTAAAATTAAATTAAAATTAAATTAAAATTAAATTAAAATTAAATTAAAATTAAATTAAAATTAAATTAAAATTAAATTAAAATTAAATTAAAATTAAATTAAAATTAAATTAAAATTAAATTAAAATTAAATTAAAATTAAATTAAAATTAAATTAAAATTAAATTAAAATTAAATTAAAATTAAATTAAAATTAAATTAAAATTAAATTAAAATTAAATTAAAATTAAATTAAAATTAAATTAAAATTAAATTAAAATTAAATTAAAATTAAATTAAAATTAAATTAAAATTAAATTAAAATTAAATTAAAATTAAATTAAAATTAAATTAAAATTAAATTAAAATTAAATTAAAATTAAATTAAAATTAAATTAAAATTAAATTAAAATTAAATTAAAATTAAATTAAAATTAAATTAAAATTAAATTAAAATTAAATTAAAATTAAATTAAAATTAAATTAAAATTAAATTAAAATTAAATTAAAATTAAATTAAAATTAAATTAAAATTAAATTAAAATTAAATTAAAATTAAATTAAAATTAAATTAAAATTAAATTAAAATTAAATTAAAATTAAATTAAAATTAAAATTAAATTAAAATTAAATTAAAATTAAATTAAAATTAAATTAAAATTAAATTAAAATTAAATTAAAATTAAATTAAAATTAAATTAAAATTAAATTAAAATTAAATTAAAATTAAATTAAAATTAAATTAAAATTAAATTAAAATTAAATTAAAATTAAATTAAAATTAAATTAAAATTAAATTAAAATTAAATTAAAATTAAATTAAAATTAAATTAAAATTAAATTAAAATTAAATTAAAATTAAATTAAAATTAAATTAAAATTAAATTAAAATTAAATTAAAATTAAATTAAAATTAAATTAAAATTAAATTAAAATTAAATTAAAATTAAATTAAAATTAAATTAAAATTAAATTAAAATTAAATTAAAATTAAATTAAAATTAAATTAAAATTAAATTAAAATTAAATTAAAATTAAATTAAAATTAAATTAAAATTAAATTAAAATTAAATTAAAATTAAATTAAAATTAAATTAAAATTAAATTAAAATTAAATTAAAATTAAATTAAAATTAAATTAAAATTAAATTAAAATTAAATTAAAATTAAATTAAAATTAAATTAAAATTAAATTAAAATTAAATTAAAATTAAATTAAAATTAAATTAAAATTAAATTAAAATTAAATTAAAATTAAATTAAAATTAAATTAAAATTAAATTAAAATTAAATTAAAATTAAATTAAAATTAAATTAAAATTAAATTAAAATTAAATTAAAATTAAATTAAAATTAAATTAAAATTAAATTAAAATTAAATTAAAATTAAATTAAAATTAAATTAAAATTAAATTAAAATTAAATTAAAATTAAATTAAAATTAAATTAAAATTAAATTAAAATTAAATTAAAATTAAATTAAAATTAAATTAAAATTAAATTAAAATTAAATTAAAATTAAATTAAAATTAAATTAAAATTAAATTAAAATTAAATTAAAATTAAATTAAAATTAAATTAAAATTAAATTAAAATTAAATTAAAATTAAATTAAAATTAAATTAAAATTAAATTAAAATTAAATTAAAATTAAATTAAAATTAAATTAAAATTAAATTAAAATTAAATTAAAATTAAATTAAAATTAAATTAAAATTAAATTAAAATTAAATTAAAATTAAATTAAAATTAAATTAAAATTAAATTAAAATTAAATTAAAATTAAATTAAAATTAAATTAAAATTAAATTAAAATTAAATTAAAATTAAATTAAAATTAAATTAAAATTAAATTAAAATTAAATTAAAATTAAATTAAAATTAAATTAAAATTAAATTAAAATTAAATTAAAATTAAATTAAAATTAAATTAAAATTAAATTAAAATTAAATTAAAATTAAATTAAAATTAAATTAAAATTAAATTAAAATTAAATTAAAATTAAATTAAAATTAAATTAAAATTAAATTAAAATTAAATTAAAATTAAATTAAAATTAAATTAAAATTAAATTAAAATTAAATTAAAATTAAATTAAAATTAAATTAAAATTAAATTAAAATTAAATTAAAATTAAATTAAAATTAAATTAAAATTAAATTAAAATTAAATTAAAATTAAATTAAAATTAAATTAAAATTAAATTAAAATTAAATTAAAATTAAATTAAAATTAAATTAAAATTAAATTAAAATTAAATTAAAATTAAATTAAAATTAAATTAAAATTAAATTAAAATTAAATTAAAATTAAATTAAAATTAAATTAAAATTAAATTAAAATTAAATTAAAATTAAATTAAAATTAAATTAAAATTAAATTAAAATTAAATTAAAATTAAATTAAAATTAAATTAAAATTAAATTAAAATTAAATTAAAATTAAATTAAAATTAAATTAAAATTAAATTAAAATTAAATTAAAATTAAATTAAAATTAAATTAAAATTAAATTAAAATTAAATTAAAATTAAATTAAAATTAAATTAAAATTAAATTAAAATTAAATTAAAATTAAATTAAAATTAAATTAAAATTAAATTAAAATTAAATTAAAATTAAATTAAAATTAAATTAAAATTAAATTAAAATTAAATTAAAATTAAATTAAAATTAAATTAAAATTAAATTAAAATTAAATTAAAATTAAATTAAAATTAAATTAAAATTAAATTAAAATTAAATTAAAATTAAATTAAAATTAAATTAAAATTAAATTAAAATTAAATTAAAATTAAATTAAAATTAAATTAAAATTAAATTAAAATTAAATTAAAATTAAATTAAAATTAAATTAAAATTAAATTAAAATTAAATTAAAATTAAATTAAAATTAAATTAAAATTAAATTAAAATTAAATTAAAATTAAATTAAAATTAAATTAAAATTAAATTAAAATTAAATTAAAATTAAATTAAAATTAAATTAAAATTAAATTAAAATTAAATTAAAATTAAATTAAAATTAAATTAAAATTAAATTAAAATTAAATTAAAATTAAATTAAAATTAAATTAAAATTAAATTAAAATTAAATTAAAATTAAATTAAAATTAAATTAAAATTAAATTAAAATTAAATTAAAATTAAATTAAAATTAAATTAAAATTAAATTAAAATTAAATTAAAATTAAATTAAAATTAAATTAAAATTAAATTAAAATTAAATTAAAATTAAATTAAAATTAAATTAAAATTAAATTAAAATTAAATTAAAATTAAATTAAAATTAAATTAAAATTAAATTAAAATTAAATTAAAATTAAATTAAAATTAAATTAAAATTAAATTAAAATTAAATTAAAATTAAATTAAAATTAAATTAAAATTAAATTAAAATTAAATTAAAATTAAATTAAAATTAAATTAAAATTAAATTAAAATTAAATTAAAATTAAATTAAAATTAAATTAAAATTAAATTAAAATTAAATTAAAATTAAATTAAAATTAAATTAAAATTAAATTAAAATTAAATTAAAATTAAATTAAAATTAAATTAAAATTAAATTGAAATTAAATTAAAATTAAATTAAAATTAAATTAAAATTGATTGAAATTGATTGATTGATTTGGCTCTATGTAAGAGACCTTCAGCCCTTGGCTTTGAAATTGAATTAAAATCAAGTGACTCACCGACACGATGAGGCCAAACTCGGACGGAACGGAACTGTTTTAGTGATGACTGGTTCCGGCGACAATACGACGAGAACGAACAAGACTTATTGGCCAGCAGCAGCGACGAGACACTAACGGGTTGGACGACGGAACGACTGGAATGGTTCCTACGGGTTTAAACTAATTGAGACGCGAATTTTTTATTTCATTTTCTCGACCGACGAACGCGATTTTCAAGCTGCCGCAACTAACAAAGTTTTTTTCCACTGCCATTTGCTCAACTGACAATGATGCGCGAAAAAATCGAACATTCAGCATAAATTCGGGGTTATGATTTATGCTCTCCAGCAATTTTCGATGAGCAACATAACTAACAAATGCCTAACAGTGTCGAACGCCTAACTTCCTCCGTGCTGGGATGTTAAAAAAATTGTTTTCACGCACAGAGCAATTCTCTCAAAGAGTTCCGTCAAGGCGAATCCACAAAAAAAAATCACAACATTTTTGTCTGTCACTTTATTTACAAAAGCAGACGTTACGCCCGTTACACATACTTTCGTTGAAACCTGAGAGTCGTAACACACTTAAGGTGACTCGAGACCTTTGAGGTACAGTATAGAGACTGTATATATAGAGACACGCAAAGACAACTTCTTTTGAGTGTTGTTGTTCTTCTTCGCCCGACTTTGTTTTCACAATTTTGCTGGCGTGCTCGATAGGTAGCCGATTTGACAGTTCGATAGGTAGATTTGGTTTCACTCTTTGCGGGACTGTATTATAAACAGACTGTAGTACAGTAGACGTTCGCTCGGTGCAAACGCTTTAACTGCAATGGTTTTTGCAAGTCCGCTAAGTGCAACAGTTTTGCAGTTATCGCACCGCTATCTGTCAAAAACGAAACGTCAGCAGAGTTGCGATGTTTTTCAGATGCACTACAGCTGCATTGCGATGTTTTTGAGTGCATTCTGGCTGCGTCCAACAGCAATTGACAACTGTTTGACGGCTGTCAATCGTTGCAGTTAGCGAATTTCATTCGGTAACTGAAACGTAAACATGTTGCACTTATCGAACGTCTACTGTACACGTAAAGAAATTTAATTATTTATTCTATTAAATAAATACATTTTGCTTAAGAAACTCATTAGGAACAACCTGGGGACTGCGAATAGGAACGGTTTTATTTTTCAAGCTAACTAACGCACACCAACACACTTTTGACGCTCGGTTTGAAAACACGCACGAGTGTTTAATTTTCATGCCACCGCCACCGTCGGCGCAATTGTCAAACACGCCGTCGCGACGCTGTTTGAAAAAGGTAAACATGATTAATCTCCCCATTACTCCAAAATATTTCTCCTGTTCTAAGTTTATCCATTTCTAATTTGCGGTGGACATTTTAATGTTTCGTCGTTTCAAAATAAACTAAAATGCACTAAAAACAGTTTTTATTATTTGCCTTGCTTTCCACGTGACCCAGAGCACTTTGTCATGTCGTGTCTGACTTGTTGCAATACTTTTCTGACGGGTGGAATCGCATAAGAATAGTACAGTACCCAAGTAACCATTAAGCCGTAAAAATGGCATTAAGTCGGCTCTATAGTCGAATCACAGACAAACAGACGTAACACTCTTCAAAACGGCTCGACACATGCATTTAACGATCAATTCAAATTTCCTTTGATTTGCGCGATCGTTGCACCAGAGGCGCTAGTGTTCGATCGCTTTGACGTTTGCCAGTGTACACGTTGCTGAATGATGCAAATGCAAATTACAGGCAATTTGCGTAGTAGTGTGCGTGTCGGCAAAACGTCAAATCGAAATCCATCATGGCCGACAGTGTCGCGCGCGGTTCTACCAACAGGTGGCAGTGTGCTCATGAAAATGACACCGGGCAAATGTTTTAGATGAATTTCCTCTAAGAGTTACGTCTGTTTGTCTGTGGTCGAATGTAGAACCTGGCTAACAGAGCTAATTGGTTCTATATCCTCTTGTAGAGCTGCTCAAAAGCCACTTTTGGCGAATTATTCGGCTGATATACGGCCAACTTTAAAATATCGTACCAAGTCTCTGGAGCGAAAGTTGTCAAAAGTGAGACAAAGAAAAAAGAAAAAAAATATTTTGTTTATCTCCTGTTCTTTTCTAACTCCCTTCGCTTCCATTGAAGTTGCTTTTTTGCTACTTCATCCAGATTCTAGCTGTTGTCCTCCGGGTTCCTGATCAAGTCCAAGTCCGTTGCCCTTCTCATCTGCTCCACCAATGCACCATGGGAATGGTGTGATCAAACTAGTATTTAAACTATGAAAAACAAAATATTTTGGGCATTTCGTGTTGGAATCTTCTTTCACAGTGGGACACACAATCGCCATAAATCTACGGGAATTTCACATTCGCAGAAGAAGACACACTTGATTTCTAATAATACTATAATCACAGACAAACAGACGTAACTCTTCGAACATTTTTCGATTCAAATCATAGTCACGGAAACATATTCGCCCAATGCTAAAGGGACAATGTTTGGCCGACCACCAACTAGGTGGCGGTAGTTAGCAAACGTCAAACTCGAACAAAAACTATGCGAGCGCCACGGTTGGGCAGTTGGCCAACTATCAAATTTTGAAAAAGACCGTTAAATCGGTGTACGATGGGAATCATCAGAGTGTTACGTCTGTTTGTCTGTGCTATAATAATGACTTTATTTCCGGTTACACGCAATGATTTGCTCTGCTTTTCCTCTCAAACACAACAACAACAACAGTGTCGATCGCGCCAACATCTGACAACTAGGGTATTGCACATCTCTTACGTAACTCGCGAGGGGTCGGACACCGCTCTCAGATCTACCTGCGAGGGGTCGGACACTATCCATTCTCCATCACTCCTCCTTAGTGTCAACACCTCGCTACCTGAATTGCCTTGCTCCTCCTGAATCTCTGCCTTACTCCTCCTGAATCTCTGCCTTACTCCTCCTGAATCTAACGCAATTCCTCCTGCCCGAAAATCCTATTCTACTGGTTCTCTTAGATAAAACAGTGCTCCTCGTTTTTCACCAACTAGTACTACTCTGTCATCCTGGCATATTTTACAGTCCTTCAAACCAAACGTAACGGTAAACCCTTCTTCGACCATCTTACTTACGGATATCACATTTGCCGTCAACTCAGGTACATATGCTACATTCCTTACGCTCACGCCAACTCTCTCGCCGTTTGCTCCATATCCCGAAAACTCGCAGCTTCCGGTAGCCCTCGCAAACATCTTCTTTCCGTTAGCCAAGAACACACCACTCTTGCTTGGTCTCACATTCCGCAATCGTTGAATATCTCCAGTCATATGCATCGTACTACCACTATCAATCAGCCAGCCGCCCAGTTCGTTAATTTCTTCCTTCGTCGAAGTGAAACACACGTTGCGTGAACCGTTTTCTCTCGGACCACGCTTATCACCTCGTCTGCAGCTGGATTCATCCTCTTCATTTTCCGTTCTCCACCTATCTTCAGCAGCTTGTCGGGCAGCCAATTTCGGGCAATATCGCTTGAAATGTCCATCCTCGTGACAGTAATAACATTCCCGGTTGAAACTTCTCACTTCTCGCTTTCCTTCCTGTCGCTGCATTCCCGCGTAGAGCGCTTCGTCGTTCCGATCATCGAAATTTCCATTCCTCTCACACCGTCGACGCCATTCATCCAGCAGTTTGCCTTTTACATAATCCAGCTTCAATTCATTCTCAGATCGGCCTTCCAACGTCGTTATCAGCGGATTGTAAGATTCAGGCAAACTCGACAATAACATTGCCACGATCCAATACTCCGCCAGCTTCTCACCCATGCCAAGCAACTTATGCACTAATTCTGTCATCGCCGTCAAGTGCTTCGACATATCACCTCCTTCCGCCAACCGCAACGAGCACAACTTCCTCAGAACGTGTATTTTGTTGCACAGGGATCCACGCTCATGATACCCTTGCAACTGGACCCACATTTCGTTTGCTGTTGTTGCTCCAAACACATGAGCCAACTGGCTATCATCGAGCGCCAGCCCAATAACAGCACGAGCAGAAGCATCCCTAGCAATCCATGAAGCATCAGCATCGGCCGGCTTGGGATTATTCACCGTCATCCACAATCCATCTTTTACTAACAATAGTTCTACACGGAACTTCCAGCTGGCCCAGTTAGTGTCATTCAGTCGCTCCACAACAATTTTCGCTTCCGCCATTTTCACTTGTCTTTCACACTAGTTCAAAAAATACAATCGACTCAAAAATACCAAACTTGTTCTTCTTCTTTACGCTGGGCACATAACCTGTTGGAATCTTCTTTCACAGTGGGACACACAACCGCCATAAATCTACGGGAATTTCACATTCGCAGAAGAAGACACACTTGATTTCTAATAATACTATAATAATGACTTTATTTCCGGTTACACGCAATGATTTGCTCTGCTTTTCCTCTCAAACACAACAACAACAACAGTGTCGATCGCGCCAACATCTGACAACTAGGGTATTGCACATCTCTTACGTAACTCGCGAGGGGTCGGACACCGCTCTCAGATCTACCTGCGAGGGGTCGGACACTATCCATTCTCCATCATTTCGAAGGTTGACAATGATATGGGATGAGGATGATTCAGTAATAAGCTTGGTGCTGATGAACGTATGAATTGATGCAGGAGAAGAAATGTTTTTATAAATTGTCGGGAAACGTTTCAGAAGAAGAGAGAAACGAGCTGGAGTTTGTCTTGATTGAAAAAAAAAATGGAATAATTAACATAACCAGATTCCATTATCTATTTAACAACATCATTCCGATAAACATTCCAACAACAAAAATAATCCCGTTCCGCCAATCCCGTCCGACATGGATGTTTAAAATGTATTGATCATGACCGACTCGAGTCTGTTTTTGTCGAAATCTATTTTGATTGATATAAACGTCATGTGCTCCAAGCCCTGTGACAGCACTGACAAACTTCTTTACAGCTTGTAGGCTTTATATAGGATTACAGGGCTTATATTAGTTCTTACTGGTTATAGTGCCCATAAGCATTAGGAATGCTTATATAGAGCTATTAAGCACTGAAAAGCTGTTTAATGGCTGTTATAATGCTCAGAACAGTGCTTAGTGGTTACCTGGGTAGACGTTCGCTCGGTGCAAACGGTTTAACTGCAATGCTTTTTAACTGCAAGTCCGCTAAGTGCAACAATTTTGCAGTTATCGCACCGCTATCTGTCAAAAACAAAACGTCAACAGAGTTGCGATGTTTTTCGGATGCACTACAGCGGCATTGCGATGTTTTTGAGTGCACTCTGGCTGCGTCCAACAGCATTTGACAACTGTTTGACGGCTGTCAGTCGTTGCAGTTAGCGAATTTCATTCGGTAACTGAAACGTAAACATGTTGCACTTATCGAACGTCTACTGTAGTGGTTGGAGCTGTGACAGCAGTCCATGGAGATATTTTGACAACCGTTTTGATTCTATTCGCATCCCTCAGGGAACAACATAATAATGTTCATAACACTACCACAAATAACTCATAAAGGAAGGAAATACAATACAAAACTCACATCAGTACACACTTAATTTGGAATACCGTGTTCGGTAAATCTTTGACGAAAATAGAACAGCTATATACTGAAGGAAAACACGTGTGGTTGCAACGGAATGACAAACTAGAATGATTTATTTAACTTAAATAATTCAAGGGTTACTATGACCAACATCCCCCCTTAACCCTGAATTTGAGAAACCCAAGGAGAAACCCCAAGTGATTTTCTTGCTTCTCGGAGTTTCGGATACGGAACCGGCTTTGTCAGGACATCCGCCAGTTGACCTTCGGATGGAACGTGTTGTAGGGCAATAGTTTTCTGCTCCAACTGCTCCTTGACGAAATGATGACGCAGATCGATGTGTTTCGTCCGCGCCGAGTAACCGACTTCTTTTTCGGCTAAACACATTGCACTTCTGTTGTCGCAACGCATTTCAACTGTGGTAGTGAGGCCACTGAGCTCTGCTCGGAATGAGCGCCACCATAGAGCTTCCTGGCCCGTACTCTGGCCATGTACTCTGCTTCCGTCGTGGAGAGAGCAACGGTGGGTTGTCTTCTGCAGCTCCATGCAACTGCACCGCCTGAGTGCTTGAAAACGTAGTCAGTTACGGATCGTCTGGTCTCTGGATCGTTTCCCCAGTCTGCATCCGAATATCCGTGGAACGATTCTTCACTCTCGCTACTGTAGACTAACTTCATATCCTTCATTCCCTTCAGGTACCGCAGAATGCGTTTGGCTTCTCGACTTCATCGGACGATTTCGGGCTCATTTCCTTGCTCAGTTTCTGGCTTGCAGTCATTCATTCCAAACCGTTCGAGCAGTTGCTCGATGTACTTCTCCTGGTCCAATGTGATCCTCCCGTCAACTTGTGTGACCCGCATTCCGAGGATCTGCTCCGTGTAGCCAAGATCCTTCATCTGGAATCTGACCATTAGCTGCTGTTTCAACGCGTCGACTATTTCATCATCGTTGGCGAACACCAACATATCGTCCACATACACGGCTACGATGAGAATCTTGTCGCCGTCGATCAGGAAATACACGCACGAGTCCATCTTCGATTGCTGCAGACCGATTTCCCTGAGTACATTATCGAGCTTCTTGTTCCATACGCGACTCGCTTGCTTGAGTCCGTAGAGCGCTTTCTTCAAACGACACACCTGGCCGCCAGGGATTGCGAAGCCTTCTGGTTGCTCCACGTAGATCTCTTCATCCGTCAAGTCGCCTTGAAGAAAGGCCGTCACTGCGTCGAGTTGATGGATCTTCAATCCCAACCTCGCTGCTACTGCCATCAGGTAACGGACCGTGGAGTATCGGACCACTGGAGAAGGTTTCTCCATAGTCGACTCCTTTGATTTGCGAGTAGCCCTTCGTCACAAATCGCGCTTTGTACCGCTCGATCGAGCCGTCCGCTTTCGTCTTCAGCTTGAACATCCATTTCGATTTTAGGGCTTTCCGCCCCGCCGGAAGGACACAGAGCTCCCAGGTCCCATTGTCGCTGTGGGATTTCATCTCTGCCTCCATGGCTTCATGCCATCGGTTGCTGTCGTCACGCTGCATTGCTTCCGCAAACGTTTGCGGCTAATCGAGAAATATCTGAGATTGGGAAATGCTTTGAGGGACGGCACTGAAGCTCAACTGAAAATCATTGTACTTGCCTGGGATACGGCGCTCCCTGCCACTGCGCCTTACCACACATTGGGGGTCCTCTGGTTGTGGAGGGAGCGCAATTTGTGATGGGTCCGACAGCACTTCGCCGCCAGTTTCATTCGCTGGTAATGGTTCTGCTACGGTAGCTTCTCCGCCTTGCTCGGATATAGCACAGACAAACAGACGTCTCACTCTACTCACTTCCCATCGTTCCCTTTTTAACGGATTATTCAAATATTCCGTAGTTCGCAAATCGCTCGCTCATGGCGCTCGCATCGCTTTTGCTCCTGTTTGACGTTTGCTCACTACCGCCGTCTACTCAGTGGGTTTGCGTACCACAGCATAATTAGCGTTGGATTATGTTTGCGTGACGATGATATTTATCGCATTTTGTTTCAAGTAATACGTCTGTTTGTGGATATATTATCCGTTGCAAGAAAATAGAGAGCGAAAATGGTGCAAAATCGCTAATAGACCTCCGCTCGTACGTTTAATCGTTCTGGTGTCTTTTACGATAAGTGCGCGAATGGGCCAAAGAATACTGCGCCGAAAACACCAACACGATTTACCGTACTGGCGGAGGTATACGAGCACTTGGGGAAGATTCAAATATTACGTCCATCATTTTTTGGGATTTCTAGACCCCCCCTCCCCCCTCTGTCACGCTATTTTCCTATACCTAATACACGTACTGTCACACTTTTCTAGACCCCCCCCTCCCCCAAATGTTGGACGTAATTTTTGAACGTTCCCTTGCGCTCAAAAATTTTCGCGCAACGCATAATAGGCTTTAGGGCCCACAACGCCGCGCCGTACTGATTATGGAGAAACTTTGGGGTCGTTCAAATATGACGTCCATCATTTAGGGGGGAGGGGGGTCTGAGAAAGTGTGACACTCCATGTATTAGGTATACGAAAAAGCGTGACAAAGGGGGGAGGGGGGGTCTACAAATCCTAAAAAATGATGGACGTCATATTTGAATCGGCCCTTTGGGTTTCAACCGCGACGACAATATTATGTGCTAAGGGCTGTTCATTTATTACGTAAGGCATTTTTTACGATTTTTCGACACCCCCACCCTCTCTTGTAAGATTTTTTGTATGAAAGTCCAAATTTTTTTGTATGGCGCGTAAGATTTCTCAAACCCCCCCCCCTCCCTCCATAAACCCTTACGTAATTAATGGACGACCCCTAACGAGTCTGGAATAACAAAGAGGAGAAACGTCAAAATTGGAACAGCCGATTTGCTGTCATCCCCATAGTTCCAATCGAGCAGGAGACCTGTCAAAACGACCAGGATTCGCCACTTTGGTATACTCGAGACACTTTATTATGTGCGTATCCATTGCTGGCAACACTGCCAGAAAACGAGTTGTGTAACGTTTGTAACGCATTTGATTTTTGACAGACAAATCGCGCACTTCTGCGCGGAAAACATCGCATGTCAAAAACGCAGAACAACAATCAGATTCTACTCGCGAGCGGTGCGTGGTGCACGAAAGTGTTTGGTCGTCGTAATTGTAATTGTAATTTTATTAGTTACGACACCCTGTTGGATACATTTGTATACCTATTATCAGGTCAAGGAGAAACAGTTAATTATTCTGTTCCTGAATTTTGTGTTCCCTCGACTCTTTCCCCGAAAGGAGACCAGCACGACCGACCATGCCGGACCCGGAGGAAGTGAACGGCGTCGACGAGACGACCACCGCCGCCGACAAGCAGAAGCAGAAAAAAGCCTCCAAACACGATAGCGGTGCGGCCGACCTCGAACGCGTCACCGACTATGCCGAGGAGAAGGAAATCAGCTCCAAGGAGATCACCAATGTAAGAGAAGGCAGAACATAACCTGCAGAATGCAGGTTTGGGATGATTGGAAATACATACTAACTTATTTTTTTTTGTTTCCAGGCCGTTAGCATGTTTGAGGAAAAGCGGAACAAGGAGAACGAAGAGAAACTAGCCAAAGAACAGGAGCTGCAGAAGGTGCAAGTCAAGAAGGAAGACATCGAGCTGATTGTGAGTGTTGGTGGTTGATGTTTCCATTGTTTGAGTGTCGACTATATTTCTTAAACCGATTTCAGATCCGAGAAATGGAAATCTCCCGACAGAAGGCAGAAGAAACGTTGCGGGTACATCGGGGGGATGTTGTTGCAGCCCTGGAGGCGCTGACCAACTAGTGCGAAAGCCATTCTGTAAGTCGAGGGTTTTATTGCTACGAGGAATTTTTTCTTACCGGTACCATTCGAGGGGGGATTCATCCGGTGGAGCAAAACAATTCGCCCAGGATCAATCGGCTTTTGCTTTGGGACATGGGACAGGTCGATGCCAACAATACATCTGTAGGTAAATTCAAGTCACGGCGCACCAATTCTATGGAAAGAAATTTGCCTTTTTTATTGAATGTCCTCTGTTTTGAGGCCTGGAAATGAATTCCGCTCGTTTCGGACACAACAATATTTAACCTTCCACTACATTCCCGGTATTTGCCACCCGTATCCTATGTCTCTGCTGGTGCACCACCAACTCTCGCTTCCGGATGTACGCCGCCGGGCACTGCTCACACTGGTAGGGCCGTTCGCTCGTATGCACGGCCATCTCGTGTCGCTTCCGGTCGCTGACGTGGGAAAACTGTCGCTCGCAGCAGTCGTACCGGCAGGGATAGGGCTTCTCCCCTGTGTGGGACCGTAGATGCAGATCGTGCTTCGGTTTGGTGGAGAATTTCTTCTCGCAGAATGCGCAATGGTAGGGGAAGCACGTTGGGTGAACGCCGCGGATGTGCTTTGTCAGCTGCGGCCGAACTCGGAAGACGGCCGAGCATTGGTCGCAGGGGAAGTTTCGCTCCTGGTCGTGTGTTTGCCGGTGCGATTTGAGCAGATGTTTGGTGCGGAAAGATTTGTCGCAGACGTCACAGCGATGCGCGGGAGCCGGTCCGGAGTGGAAAAGGAGTTCGTGTTCCCGCAGCTTGCTGGGAAGGATGAAAGATTCGGCACAGAAGCTGCACATGTGCTTTTTCATGGCGGAACGATTCCGGTGCAGAATGAGTAGATGCCGGGATGAGAAAGATCGCTCGCAGACAGAGCAGACGTGGCTTTCGCTAGAACGTTCGGTTTTGTTTAGTTGGCGTCGTGGGGCGTGGAATTCGTCTACGTGTATGAGGAGATCCTTCTCTGTTTTGAACATTTCAGAACACTTCAAGAAGCAGCAGCAGAATTTGGTTTTGACCTCTGCAGGTGGTTCTGAAGTTGCTACAGCCTCGGAATCGTTCACAATTTCAGTGATACCCGTATGACCAGGCGTACACGCAAAATGTTTCATCAGATGGAACTTTTTTACGTAGACAACTTGGCACAGTTTGCAGTAGAACAGCTCTTTGACGTAGCGGCAGTGCGACTTGTGAGCATTCAGAGCCCAAGGGGCCTTAAAAGTTTCGAAGCAAATCTCGCAAAATGTTCCGTTTTCCGTCACTTCTTGTCCACTCTGATGCTTCTGCCGAGCGTGGTCCATCAGCTGTTCGAAAGACCCAAAGTACTCTCCGCATCCGCAGCACCGTTCTGCGTCGTCCACGTGAATGATCTGGTACTGCTCGTAATCGTCCACCGAACTTAGGAGGCTCTGGTCCGGAAGTTTGGACAAAAATCGCTGCCCATGCCGTTTGCGATCAACTTTGTCCTTCATTTGAACGTCGTCGTCACCGTCAGTAACCGGCCGTTCATCCAATTCTGCATGGCTTGTTGAACTGCTCGGTTCGTACTCATCGTCTTCCCGTTGATGCTCATCCACGTGAGCCATAAATTCATCCTTCCGGTAAAATCCCGCCAAACACAGTTTGCAGAGGAAAATATGCTTCGACTGAAACTGCTGCTGGTGCTTTTCCAAGTCTCCCTCGTCGTCATAGCCCTTTCCACACGTCGAACAGTGCCATTCTCGGCCTTCGCCTGTCTGATCACCATTCCGATGCACTTTCTCCACGTGCGCTTCCAAATCTTCCCTACTCGCCAAAAATGCCTCACATCCGCAGCACTTTTCACCTTCAAACTCAATGTAATCGAAGTTGTTGTACTCCAGACGAGTTCGAGTCATCTCCTTCGGGGGTAGCACAAAACTCTCGGCTTCATCCTTGCTTCCTTGTACGGATTCAACTTCCCCCTGAACCTCCTCTTCGTAAACGAGAAATTCCGTCTCGTACTCGCTGCTGCCATCCTCGTTGTCGTAGATTTCAATTTTCAGATTGATCTTCTCATTTGTCCTGTAAAAAAAGCGGACATTCTTTAGTTACCAATTGCTGTTACCAGCTCCCACCACAATCACTCACCTCCACCGTTCCTCTGCCTGGCGAACCTGCTGCCGGAACAGGAAACAATCCCTCAACCTTGGGAGACACCGCTCCGTGCAGATCTGTTGTGGACCAACGTCGGCATCCTTGTCGTCCTCATCCGGTGCTGGACCGGAGCATAGTTCGAGTACAACTTCCGCCAAAGGAATGCCATTTGCGAAATCAGCCGGTTCGTGGAGGGAGATGTAGTTGCCGCCACCAGCAGCATCATCCGTTCCTACGCCGCTTTCTTTGCAGGATGGACAAAAGCGACACTGCATTTGCGGTTCGGTTTAGCTGACCGCTCACCGATCGAACTTATCCTAAACCAGAATACCTAGTAATAATCGTAAATAAAACTACGAAATTTTGAAGTTAAACACAAAAATAGGCTGAATGAGTTGCTTCCGCGATTATGACGTGCCTTTGTTGGTAAATAAATTTGTATGCGATGAATTATTAGAGCGCTCAGCCGGTCAGTTGATCGGCATGATGGCAGCACACTAGACGTGTGCGCCGCCGCGTCACGCTGGTGTTTGCGCGAATCGGCGACAGAGTTGCGCAATATCGATATCGATATGATCAGTCTTGTCAGGTGACTACTACCGTCTACCCCCGTTGGTTTGATCTCATCTAATCTGAACACTTTTTAGTTTGACCCCCGTTAATCTGCACATCCTTCAAATTAAAAATGGCTCAAACTTCATTTCGCTAATGGAACGGGGTGAAACGGAACGCAGAATCAAAACAAAACATCGAATCAGGTTGCTAGCAGTGTATTTTTTCGACGCCCACAGAGTTGCTAGAAGTTCATATTAAAAATGAACCCCGTTGGTTTGCATGAGGTGTCGTTCAAACCATCGGGGGTAGACGGTATTGCCATAGACTAATTTCAAGACCTCGATGTACCAAAGAAAACGGTCAAATTTTCGGTGACCAGTCCGGTACCCAATAAATATTCATAACCGTGTATTTTTTTCCGTGTAAATTGCCTTTTGTGTAAATTTTATTCAGCGTGTTACACTGATCTGACAGCTCTGACAGTAGGGGACTAAACATAAATTACGTAAAGTGACTACCGAGGATTGTTCACAATCTGCGAACTTGACTGCGGAAAAAATCGTGACCATGACGCCGCTGGTATTGCTTTTTTCATTGAAAATTTTCGATGCTTCGTTGAATTTCATGACGTTTTCTTCCAACGACGGCTTCCGCGATGCAGCAAACCGCTATGTTCCACACTAAGAGCACCTTTACCGGTGCGCGACTAAACTAAATTACATAGCGCAGTATCATAGCGCTATACCTTATCGGGGGCTACTAACCGGGCTAGTAAAATAGCAGCGAGGCTTTCGGGAAACATCGAGCGCACAAATTTAGGCGCCCGATAGTTGCGCAGGAAACGATTGCTATTTCATATATGTCAAAAGTGTTGTGTTCTTTTTATTTGTTTGTTTCGAACAAAACGCACCAGTGGTAAGCAACAAATTTTGTAAACACTTGCAGTTAGAGAAAATGTGCTGCGAATATCACAAGCGAAAATGTCCAGGAGTACCCGTCGCAGCGTTCGGGTGAGTGAAGTGCTGGAAGAATCAAAAGAAAATATCACTCCCAAACGGAAGGGACAGCCTCCACGAAGGAAACACGACACCGCAATAGAGGAGCAGAAGTGGAAACCTATCCACCAAAGCGGGGCAGAGTACGACCACCGAAAGAATCACCGGAGGACAAGCCGGAAGAAATGAGTGTCACAGCTGTGGGATGTCTCCCGGGGCGTGAGCGAGAAACGGAAAATCTCGCTCTGCATGTCGAGGGGATTTCGGTGAATAATGGTTCGGGAACTGTGTAGATCACTGGTTCCTCCGAAAATACCTACGGGAATTCCTCCGGGGATTCCTCCAGAAACTCCTCCGAGAATTCCTCCAGAAACTCCTCCGGGAATTCCTCCAAGAATTTCTTCGGTAATTCCTCCAAGAATTCCTTCGGTAATTCCTCCAAGAATTCCTTCGGGAATTCCTCCGAGAATTCCTCCAGCAATTCCTCTGGGAATCCCTCCAGAAATTCCTCCGGGAATTCCTCCAGAAACTCCTCCGAGGATTCCTCCGGGAATCCCCTTCCGGGGATTCATTAGGAATTCCTCCGGGGATTCATTCAGGAATTCCTCCAGGAATTCCTCCGGGGATTCATTCAGGAATTCCTCCGGGGATTCATTCAGGAATTCCTCCGGGGATTCATTCAGGAATTCCTCCGGGGATTCATTCAGGAATTCCTCCGGGGATTCATTCAGGAATTCCTCCGGGGATTCATTCAGGAATTCCTCCGGGGATTCATTCAGGAATTTCTCCGGGGATTCATTCAGGAATTTCTCCGGGGATTCATTCAGGAATTCCTCCAGGGAATTCCTTCAGGAATTCCTCCAGGGAATTCCTTCAGGAATTCCTCCGGGGATTAATTCAGGAATTCTTCCGGGGATTCATGCAGGAATTCCTCCGGGGATTCATTCAGGAATTCCTCCAGGGGTTCATTCAGGAATTCCTCCGGGGATTCATTCAGGAATTCCTCCGGGGATTCATTCAGGAATTCCTCCGGGGATTAATTCAGGAATTCCTCCGGGGATTCATTCAGGAATCCCTCCGGGGAATTATCCAGGGATTCCTCCGGGGAATTTTCCAGGAATTCCTCCGGGGAATTTTCCAAGAATTCTTCCGGAGGATCCTCAAGAAATTCCTCCGGGGAACCCGACAGCATTTTCTCCTTGGATTCCTCAATAAACTCCTCAAAGAGTCAAAGAGTTCCTCCAGGAATTTCTTCGGGAATTTCTTCAGGCATCCCTCCGGAGATTAATATAGAAATCGATCCGGGTATTTCTCTTGGGATTTCTCCAGGAATTCTTCCAGAGATTCCTGGAGCAATTGATCCTGTGATTCATTAAGGAACTTCTCCGGGAATTTCTTCAGAAATTCCTTTTGTAATATTTCTAGAGTTCTTTTACGATCCCTTCTTTAATTTCTTCTGGTATTCCTGCAAGAGTTCGTTCAGGAATTCCTCCGGAAATTTCTCCAGCAATTCTTCCGGTTATTACTACGGGGATTATTGCAGGAAATCCGCCAGGATTGCTCAAGAATTTATCCGGGGATTAATCCGGAAGTTCCTCCGGAAATTTCTGGAGAAATTCCTAATGAAATTCCTGGAGAAATTATTGGAAACATTCCCGGAGGAATTCTCGGCGGAATTCCTGGAGGAATTCTTGGAGGAATCCTCGGTGAAATTCCTGGTGAAATCCTCGGAGGAATTCCCGGAGGAATTCCTTGGAGGAATTCCCGGAGGAATCCTTGGAGGAATTCCCGGAGGAATCCTCGAAGAAATTCCTGGAGGAATTCTCGGAGGAATTCCCGGAGGAATTACTTGAAGGAATTCCCGGAGGTATTCCTTGAGGAATTCCCGGAGGTATTCCTTGAGGAATTCCCGGAGGTATTCCTTGAGGAATTCCAGGAAGAATCCTGGAGGAATCCCCGGAGGAATTCCTGAAGGAATCCCCGGAAGAATTCCTGGAGGAATTCGCGGAGGAATTCCTGGAAGAATTCCCGGAGGAATTCCCGGAGGAGTAAAAAATCATGCTAGAATTTCAGAGGGAATCCCAGAAGAAATTCTTCCATAACATGTTTCCAAAATATTTTGTTTATACCGCAACAGTATTTGGCAACGGCCGGTACGCAATCCGGTAACTAAATATAGTAGCGACCGGTGTGGAAATGAGTAACTAAACTAAAATGACAACTCTGTGCGCAATCATTTTACTCGCCCGGATAGTAGCCCCCGGTAAACTTGCTCTAACACAGCAAGAAATCTGTCAACATTCACTTAACCGTTATGTGTCCGACAAACTTTTT